>NC_039486.1:12482966-12521582 GCF_003590095.1 Trichoplusia ni
ATTTTGCTTTATAGAATAACGAATAGTGGGACTACTAAAGTCCCGATAACAGACGTGGGGATGACATTTCTTACCCATTTCATTGTTAATAAGCATGGTCTCCGTGGCCTTGGTGACGGTGTCAATGGTCTGGTTGGTGGCGCGGTTGATGTCGGCCAGTCGCGGGAGGTCCTTCCACATGCTCTCCGCGTCAGACAACAACTGCTGGATCTTCTTTATTTCCTTTTCTTGGCGCTCCATCACTGAAAACATGCCATGATTAGACGGAAAGAAAGTCATCCCAATATTGTTTTAATTGGAAGAATAAGGAAAGGAGAGTTCTTAATAATTTTTAACCATGGTTACATTCAACAAATGGATGCTGGCTTGTTCAGATAAACCATGGGTATAATTGCTTGGGTTACATTATCCGTCTACATTGTTGAAATTCAATGAATTGATTAGCTAATCAGCATAAAATATTCTAAAGGACAATAACAACCAGCAGCGAATACCTTCACTCATCTTGCTGTGCCACGCCTCGTCAGCTAGCGACACTTCGTTCAGTGGTACGAAGTCGGTCTGCACTTTGGTTCCATTGTACTCACTGAGTTTCGTTTTCATATTTGTTTAGAAGTTTTCTCAGCTTCTGATATGTGCTTCTCAAATGGATTTGTGTCGGAAGCTGCTTCTAAGCACATCGAACGGAATGTCTCCTAAAACAATCAAATTATAGAAGCAGTGCTATTAGTTATTGTTGCTTAGGTAGACAAGGTACCTACTAGTTAGGTCTGTGTGTTTTGGGGTCAAAAATAGGGTCTAAGCAGAACTTGTTCAATGGTTTCGAAAAGCATGAAATATGTACATACATACATATATACATACATTATTTATTTTCATGATTAATGGGGAAGCTCTGGCAAACTGCATAACTATTGTTAGACCATAATCAAGTATGACAACAAAGGAAGTTACCGGATTTAAAGTGTTTTTCAGAGTTTTGATTTCCTTCTTGACAGCGTCGATCTTAGCGTCAGTGGTGTCTAGCCTCCGTTGAATAGCGTCGTCGTTGGCAGACAGGTTGTTGTCCAGGTCTATCGGTGGAGGAGGAGCAGGTGCTAACGCCACCAGCGCCTTCTGTATGCCTTCTAGTGCTTCATTTATTTTCGCTTGGGATGACTTTTCACGTTCTTCTCTCTGAAAGCAAAACGAAGAAAGTTATTATTCCTGAATAGGATAAGATATGAATTAGTTTTATTTAGACCTGAGAAACTTGTGCTGGAATAGGATAATATTAAAAAAATAAAAATGCAATCGTTTACCAAAACATTTTTGATGAGAATACTTATAATTGATGATAATTAGTAATATAATTACGAACCTGTAGAAGTATAGTTTCCACGTTAGACAGACGGTCGTCAAGTCTTGAGATCATCCCTTTCAATGGTTCCAGAGCTCTGTGTTTCTTGTCAAGCCCGATCAGCATTTTCTTCAGCTGGTCTCCAAGAGTCCTCTCTCTGAATTCATGTCGTTCCAGTTTGTCTTCTGACATCCGGATCATGTGGACCAGGGACAGCATGGCTTCTCTGATGTCTTCGTGCCTAGAAGTATTTTTTTAAGTATTGACTTAGTACAATGAGGATAGCAGCCCCTTATTGCTAAGGAAAGTATACTTTTTTTTAAGAGAGTCTTAACAGAAAAAAAAAATTCTGTCTGGGCATCCCCGCCTTTCTTGGTAATATTATTAATTAAGTGTAAAGGTACAAAAGATTTTACATTACCTGAAAAAAGTGACAAGAAAATAATGATAGAGTACTTATCTACATAAACCTACCACTAAACAAATATTTAGAGTTTTATGAAGTAACGACTAAATGGTAAATGTATTTAATTTACAAATCGATTTCAGATTCTAAGAACATCCATTATTTATAAATATCGGCGGAGTTCCGGTAATGGAGAGTACCTTACCACGCCGATTAGTATCGCTTATTTGCCTAATTGGAGAATGAGCCGTTTCCAAATGCCATTGCTACTGTTTTGAATTCCTGAATTCGGTTTTCAGTTTCATAATCCCTAATAACCACCAACTTAATAATCTACAATAACAAGAAAAAAATAAATTGTACTTAATAGAAATGAATGCTGCAGCTCTGGGAAAAAATGACGGGAATAATGCTTGATGTGGAAAATACTTCGTTCATGTAGAATCATGCACCATGTAAAATATAAGAAGAATCAATTAAAAGATAGTGATTTTTTTTTTTAAATACAATTCACATGCAAAAAGACACCCAGAGTCGGAAAAAACATTCATGAATCACACAAATGCTTGTCCTACGCGGGGATCGAACCCACGATACGGCGCGCAAAGTGGCTTTGGCGTGATGACCTCAACCACTATCAAAATGTTTCGCGATTTCCTTTAATTGAATTTATTTTCATATATCAACTAACAATTTCAAAAGGCAAATATGAAACTATTTGACCTCTGGGGTAAATGAACTTTATTTAGCCACCATGAGTCAAAATAAGACTCTAATTTTATATTCAAACACTTAAATAGTGTTAAGGAATAATATGGTTTGTGAAGTGTAGGCGTCGACTATAGCGACTTGTGAGTTATGTCAGCCATTAGAAGCTTTAAGGATCTAAGGATAAAATTGTACCGTTATGTTTATAAATCGACGCTAAATAGACGAAAATAGACTAGAATTTATGTTTATATGTTGCTACAGCTAAAATAAACTTACTTACTTGGTCAACAATTGAATTATTTAAAAAATAACGTGGCTGTTGCTATTGCCAAATAATTTGTCTCAAACCCAAATAGGGCTAACTTATGTAGTTAATCTTAGTCGTTTATTTCATTGGTAGGCATAAATAGGTCTAAGTTTATCTTATTCGGGGCTCAACTTATACTTGTTATGTTGTATTGCATAGTAGAGTTTAGATATACAGGGCGAGATATATACTAAATACTAAACTAAGGCAAGTATCAAATACCAAACAAATCCGTACAATTACGCTTTTGTAAATGCTCATGAATATTTACTGAGCTGCGATCCACGTTGGTCCAGCTTGAACGTTGTGCAATAAATAAATTAGCATAATCGATTGATAGGTACAAGACTTGTACAATACTAAGAAATAAGATTGTCAAATCCGTTACGTGTTTAAATCATTTAAGATACCCTGCGGACTTGTAGAAGACTGTAACAAGTGTGGAGAAATTAGTGAGGAAAATGATATGCCGATATGATGATACGCCTTTTTTCAGAACGTACGGCCAATTCAATGACCCTATGACTAACTAAAAAAAATGGGAAAGGCTCTCGTCATGCTTAGGTGCAAAACTGCTAATTCAAAAGGCTGAGGCACTTTAATTAAATTAGATAGAGCAACTTAGAGATATGACTACAAGACTACAAATATCTGTGCAAGTACAAGTCTGCATATAAACTTGATGACATTTTGTGCTGACTTCGATATTGAGACTTTTGCATAAAAAAGCAAATTACTAAACCAACCAATCAGCTTTACGCTGCACAGACCCTAAACCCGTAACTACATTATTACATTAGTGTTTAGTAATTAGTCCGTTCGTATTACACTACATACCACTGTCGCCATAAAACGAATGTCCAGATGTCAAAGCTATTTAAAGGAAGGTAACCGTACGACTGAAATACAATGAATAGCAGAAAACAGAACTGGCTCAGTGCATTATTATTAGCTCAAGTTCTAGTTACTAAACTGCACTGAGAATAACGTGTTCCAGCTGGTGTTGGATGCAGTTTAGTGTAATGAAATAGTTTGCGCATCATAGAAGGAGGTTACACGGACCTATTTGAATCCAATTATCAACTTATCGTATGTTTATTTGGTAATATGCGAGAAGAAGATGAAAATGAAAGGGCTCTGTTTCATTGGGCCATGGCCGATGGGTATAACAGAGAAATGGGACTCTTTAAACCTACATCCATTTTCGTCCAGCTCCAAAGACTGGAAATTCTTTTTGTGGTATCATGGCACCGAAATCTTGAATAATAACAAAAGAAAATTAAATATCGTACTGTATCCGGATACCATGATCTTGGATTCCATCAAAAGAAAGTGCCCACAAAATAAATAAAGATTTAATTTAATTATCTAAAAGTTGTGTATTTATAGAACATCAATCAGTTTGTAAATAGAAACGGTTTACGTTATAGTTTCTTCCTAGCGAACCGTTTAATGAAGATTAATGGGTTTTCATCCATTATCTAACGATGCGCTTCACTCAGATGTCAAGATATAAATATTATTTGAAGATTTATGATTCTTGTCACCGGTTTCCCCATACGTTTCGTAATTTTCTCCACTTGCAAACGATCTTTTGATATTTTTATGTTCGAACCTCTCTAATAAGATAGTTAATGGTTGATAGTGGTTGTAAAACACTTTTAATTCACAAGACCTTTGATCGTAAGCGCCGTTAAAGCTTTTAATATGTTTATTAGTAAACATTAAAGCAGATAGGTACCTACCTTATACTTAATGAATTTATTTAAGCTGGACGATAATATAATTAAAACGGTCATCTTTCACTTTTATATTTAGTTGGGTCGGTATTTCTATGCCAAAGTGTTCATACATATGAATCTACAGAAAATGAAAAATGGATTTCTAAAATAACCAGAATGGCTTCACGTTACCCCGTAAAATTTGGTTCATTAAAACGCGCTAGGTTGACGCAAAATTGTACTGTAAAATGTGATGCCCTCGTAAACAGTTCCAAGACTGTTTATTTTACATTTCAACTCAACTAAATAATTATATTTACGGCCACTAAAACTGAAAATGTTTTGTTAACTTTACTGTTTAATTAGCGTTTGACGATGACAAAGAAATATGTTGGCATCGTCATTGTTTTGAAAAGTGCAAGTTATTTTAGACAAAGGTCTCTACTGTAGTCCATGGTTGGTGATGAATATGTATAAGACTCTATTGAGCCCTTCTACTAGCTGGACTCTTAACGCTACCTCTGGGTACCTTTCAGTATGTCCCTAAGATTACATATTAAAATGGGTGTGTTTAAATTAATTGTGGCGCTACCTTTCAGATTGACTATGCTAGATGCACAAACGACTTTTTCACAAAAAAATATAAAGCGTTCACCCGTGCAGTTGCAAAGAAGGTTGTAACTAGGTATGTATATCGTTTAAAATATTTTTGTACACGTCCATATTCCAAACGTTAGAATCCTTTTGAAGAATTCAGTAGTTTAACCCTGCAATGCGATTGCCTCCTCTTGAATACTGCATTCAAAATACGAACGCCTTTGTCGCATTGTACTCTTTGGAGGCTCAAATAGAAATGTTACGTAAACGACTACTGTGTTCAGTGTTCTGTAATAGTAGAGAAACAAATATACTTACGTGAACTCCCTGCTGTATGTGTGCGGAGTCCACACCAGCAGTGCGACGCACACCCACCACACTCTCTGGGGACAAGCACAAACTTCAATAACTTGAATATTAACCGACGCCTGAACTGAGTCTGTCGTGCCTCCGTGCCTGATGAGCTCATGTAAGCTGTTTTATTCATAAATGTAATTGTAAATGTTTTATACAATTGCCAGGTCAGGTTTAACATGGTAATATTTGGGGTATGTGATTTTGCAAGCTATCAGGTTTTAGCTGCATCCGCCGAAAGTGTTTTAATTTTGGTTCGATTCCTAGATAAAATTTAGTGCATTATGCGTATGTGTATGTTGCAAGAGATGCCAGGAACGGAAAAAGGAAATACAAGGATGCTCGTTTCCCAACAATTCTGTGGACAACAAGACAAAACCATAAGAAGGCTTAATAAAAGGCGCAAAAGAAATAAAGACTTTTTTCAAAATACTATAAACTGGACAACCGGCTGAATCGCATGTAATAAACAAATTAAGAAACTCCTTATTTATTTAATCAGTCTTGTAAATACAATGATATACATAGATTATATACAATGTACCCATTGGACGACATCGTTAAGGCTGTCTAGAGTGCACCACGATACTAGCCGACGTTATCAGGGCACATAAATTTCAAGAGTGACAGTACAAATGTACCGACTTTACACTTAGATGGTCCTTTAAGCTACGAGATACAGCTTGTCTATTAATAGGATATAATATAAATCCTTCATCCGGACCAGACTCATTTATTAATAACTTGGTCAAGAGCTTACAATCACTTGTAATGAAAGAACGTTGATGTCGGATTAGAAAAAAAAACACTTTGTTTAGTTCAGCATTTGGTATTAAGTTTGTTTTTTAATTTGTGATCTCTTCCTTCCTTCTTAAGGCCAGTGAGGGTCGTTTTGGGTGTTATTGCATGTCATATTTGAAAAGTTGCACCTTTTAAAACAAATATGATTAGCGACTTGCCTACCTGAAAGACCTTAAATTACCTACTTATTAGTACTTATGTACTTTAGCTGAAGTCAAACATTCGCAAACAAATTTATCTTTAGGTATATTTATCTTTAATAAGTAGTGCAGCAATTATCTCATATCCAAGAACAGCATTATTATTAGTTTGGGTGTCTATATTTTGACTTCGCGGAAATTGCACTGAGCGCGAATCAATTCGCACTCTTGCACTAGACTAGACCTTACCTGGCGCAAAATTATGCTGAGGCACCTACTTACTATCTTGCAATAAATCCTCTTTACAAGCTGTTATAACAAATATATTCTGGTATTCATTTGCCTGGCGTTTAATATGATTTAGTATTTAATAATTGAGTCGGAGGTCGCGATAAATGTGACCCTTTACCGTGATGTCATCACTATCTTAGCTGCGGCAGAATGTACGTGTTTACTTAAAGTTTAATAGACAAGATCTACGAGTGTAATTAGCGGAGCTCACTTAGTTTTATAGGTGCATACTGTGGCTCCGTGGGTTCCAGTACTTCCAGTTACTCGTCTCGTGTAAAACAAAATTCTGCGTGTTTCTGCGCAGACGTTTGATGTCATTAGAGTACCTTACCACATAATATATGTTTATCAGTTACGCTTACTTTTTTTGCATTTATAGTTACGGTTAGGGTATTCCCACGTAAAAAATCACCGGGGAGACCATAACCCGATAGCCCAAACGACGGTCAAGTAAGCTAAAGAAAAAATATTCAGCCATACTAGTATTATTCATTCACAATATTGAGTGATATACTTACCATGTCATTTTAATATCATACTTCCTATTGGTTTTCCCACAGTTGATAAGTAGAAAATTAATTTATCTATGTTTTCGGAGATCAGGGAGGAGATGGTAAATTTTTGGAAATTTTCCAGAATTATTTGATTTTATTATTTATTTAGAAAGAAGAGAACCACCTCTTCCATTGATGTGACACGATGAACTTTCCAATTTCTGTCTTTTATTTTCCACCTCGCTTTATATTTTTTTGTCATGCACATTGTCATTGCACATTGTCATTCACATTACAGAAATGCAAGGAAAGAAATCAAATGAATTTACCGACAGAGGTTCATAGGTGTTTTACTGTTGTTCAAATGTGAAACCAATTCTCGCTAAGCGAATGTGAATGTTACTCACTTTCTAGTGACTTCATCCTAAACAGTTACGAGCGCACATAAAGTGTCAACTGAATATTTAGCCGATTGAGACGTAAAGTGCGAGATGGATACTTGAACACCTACATCGGAATGTAGGTGATAGGTGCCGCAAGACAACAAGAATGATGACAAAACTTGTAAAATTTCTGGACCAAGAGAATCCATTATCTACGTAAAACTTTTATTTTCTTAGTGTCCTTGATTAAAGCTTAGAAGCTGTAATCTCTCTGTGCTGTAGGGGATTGATAAAAACTTTAAAAGCCTGCCTTCCATTATTAAAACATGACCACATCAGATTTTTCTATAAAAACTCCAATATTCTGTGCTTCCAGATAAATTATTAGATACTATGATGTTGTATACTTAGTATAAGTAAAGTACAGAAGTACCCGTCCACAGTGGCACAGTGCAGTGCGTGCGTAGCAACCTGTTACTAATCGATCATCGAGGAACGTTGAACGTTACCTATTAGTAAAGTAACCCAATTCCGTCAATTGGCTCTTAATAAGAGTGGGTATACTAAATACACCTTTAGGTACAACTACACTGTGTAAATAAGTTAAGTTTCGATTATTAGTTCTTGACACAAACCTAGTGAGATTCTTATCATTGCTGAAATAACTGCGGCGGGCGGCAAGCGTAGCCAAGGTTCGAATCCTCGAAGTTTGCTCTTGGACTTAGAGTTTTCTTGTGATTTTATATTGCATTGCTTGCATTTGCAGAAAAAACTAACATAATTATTTGTGAATTTCTTTAGGGGATTGACAATGTAAGACATTTTTTTCTTATCCCATCAAATTTCATCAACTTTGGCACAGTTTTTTATTATTTGAAGTCGTTAACCAATATTATTTAAGTACTCCTTACCGCACACATTGCGTGGTTTGACACACAAAAGTAGTTAAAATGTACACCTTTAAGTTTCGTGGTTTTAACTTTCAATTTATAATAATAATACATACAAAGATCCGATGAAACTTTCCCGAGTTTGAACTTTGTAACTCCACACCTTCCACCTATGGGCTATGATGTAACAAGTCCAATTAATAATTCATGTACAACTGGAATGTGTGTCATGAACCTCTTCTACAATAAATTCTACGTTCTAAGTGTTCTCGTAGTTGCACTATCTGCGTAGGTAGATAGGTGCCGACATGTCCGTTTTATAGAAACAAGATGTAATTTAATACGATAATTGAATGGTGAATGAAACCTCTCTTTTATCTGGAGAAAATTTCTAAAGGCATATTAAACCTTCGCGGTCGGCTTTTTCATAATTAACAAGACCACCTCATTAGTGATCATCAGCGCGAAGTGGGACTTCTCTTCAGCTTTTATCCGTTAAAAGAGCACCTTTCACAATTTTTTCATTTCTAGACACAACCAATCTTGAACTTGGTGGTTAGCAGACACAACAAGTCTGCCTAAGTAGTCCCTTTAGTATTACTGTATTTTGCTTTGAGTGTTATAATGATCAGGAAAGCCGAATTATCATCAAACTAAAAGCGAAAGTTAATTTTTCATCAACGAATAAGAATGTAAACAGTTAGATCAATTCCCTCGAATTTTCTATTCAATTTAACCCGTGAGAGCTTACGTAGTTGAGTAAATTCTCATTAGAGAAGTAACATGTCGATGTGAGTTGTAAATCAAAACGGTGCGATTGAGCAAGCAATAAAATTAAATACGAACAAATCCCTACTAATATTATAAATGCGAAAGTAACTCTGTCTGTCTGTCTGTTACGCTTTCACGTCTAAACCACTGAACTGATTGTAATGAAATTTGGTACAGAGATAGAGTTGACCTTGAGAAAGAACATAGGATAGTTTTTTTTCGGGACTTTTGAAGAGTTCTCTTGGAAATGCGATATAACCGACCTGCCGCGGGCGGCTGCCGAACCCGTGGGCGAAAAGCTAGTTACTAACTATCTTTAACTTACTGCTTCATCAAACCGACTCGTTGCCATGAGTCCGGTCATTCAGAAATGCTTGACTTTCGTTTCTATAAACTTACATAGCTGTTAAATCGCAGAAGAATACAAGGAAATCAACTTAAAAGCACGTATATCTTTTCAGTCAGCTTTTACCTAGCTACGAGTACCTACAATAGCTAAATTAAGGAAGTTTAGGTGGATACACTGTTAAAAATGATGGTCTTATCCTTTTAATATTAATTCCCACGGGAAAACATATTTACAGTAAACAGAAAGTGTAAGCGAGAGATAAATCAACGTAGTCAACACGTTCATTCAATATTATGTTCGCTATCTACTCAGTAAATTATTGTTTTATGTATTGTTTAGCATTAACTTGAACCGATAGGAGACATTATTGCGCCATATCTGTCCACTACATTTCAATTCAAATCTTGAACTCAATATGAACTTGTACTAAAGATTAAGGGCGGACATTTAACTTTATGATTGAAGTTCAATTATTTAAGACCTTCGACAGTTAACTATTAATTCGTTATGGGGGTTCCAATAGTTTCGGCCATAGATCTTCAATCACGTCAATGCAAGTTTTGTAACATACCAATTAAATAAACATTTTTCATCGTTCAAATGCATTTGGTTGTGTTGTGGGGCAATTGTTGAACGTAACCAGTGAAAGTTATTGATCGCCATCGATTTTGTTTATTAGCCTTAAATAGATTTGACATAAACCTTAATTGGTGAGTGATGTAATGCTCGATGTGAGTTCATGTCAGTCATTTAATATCAGTTTGCTTAAGCTTCTATTTAGGTACACGAGTAGATAGTAAATAGTACCTACACTTGATTATCTCGAACATCATTTGAGATTGCTCTGTTTGCTAAGTATCCACAGACTCGAGTTACATTATTTCTAAGGTTAGACTGTAATCACTGGATATCGTATGAAGCAAGAGTCACATTATCTAAATAGGTAAGTTACGACTAATTTACGAAACATTTATGTTACACCTGACTAGAAGAAAGCTTTTTAGATAACTTGTGACCCATTTAACATTATTATAAGTTATTTAAAGTAACTTTAACAGCAGAAGGTCTACCACCACGTATTAAAGTAATATTGTAGATTGTGGATATGTGCACGACGTAGAGTGGCATCATCAACCCCAATTCTGCTATTTACAATGGCCCATGAATGAATGGAAGTTGGATTAAATTGACACAATTCGTATTATTCTAAGCATTTTCGCAGCACGTATAATCATTTTAAATTCACTACAGGGCGGAATAGACACGATCAATAAAATCCAATTATTGTGTTGGCAAAAAACTTACGAAAATATTAATAGTTTCAAATTTAATCAAATTGTCATTCATTTAACGGCCATTGTAAATTCGTACTCCCTAGCATTTGCCAATTTAACACAAACATTGGAAATTCATTGCATTGTCCGTGAGTGTTTCGAACCGTACTGAATTTTTCGAGAATAGAACAGAATAGTACCTAGTGGAATTGGGGCCCTGCTTATTACCTAGGTTGTGATACTGTCGCAAAGATGACGACTAATTAAACTAACAGAACACTGACCCGTTTGATGATTACGGGAATGGCGTCAATGTCGTGTTTGAGCTATTTAATTGGATAGGTAATCTATTACGAACGGGTTATACGACGGACACTATTAATGATATAGCCGCAGTAAGTACTTAGGTTAATTAGACATGTACCTAACCTATAGATGTTAGTAGGTAGTATATATGTATATTATACAGTCTAAGTAAAGATAAGATGGGCCACTGTATTCTAACGCACTATAGTTTAGTAAAAAGTTGGAAAAGAAGGTTCTTAAAATGCTATAGAGTCGAGTAAAATAAAGTGTTTGGCCAGACTTTAAATAAAAAATAAAAAATTATTTTTTATAGCCAGACAGCTTACAGCTAGACAAATTGACTCTATATGAATAGAAATATTATAACGATCAACAAGAATGTTACATAATATTATTGAAATAGTCCCTTCCATCGAATAATATCATAATGAAACGAGACCTATTCATCGAAACTTGATACAGGAACTACGAAAGCCAAATGCTTTTAATTACATTCGGGAACACACAACAACGTCTAATCTCACTAATAATCTAAGTTAGGCACGCCTCAGTTGCTACTGTAATTGAATTACACGTTTATAGAGATGCACCTGCATGATAACTCGCTTTCATGGTAATTTCACGACTATCAATTTAATTAAATACTTTTTCCCTATCCCTAGCTCTTCGCGGCGCTCCGAACTTTCTTTAAAGCAATATTTGTGTTCACTTTTGAAATCCGAAGACGCATGGGACAGAACATTCAGCCGGTCCATAAATAACAATAACTTCTTTAATTTTTGAGTTTTAAGTTTTGTTGTAGCCCTTTAACGTTTACCTAATCGTACCTAACGATTTAAAATAAACGTATCACAAAGCGAAAGGAGTCTAAGCACTGAAACGGCGTATGTAGACCTTGGCCGGGATCCAGGCAAGTCATGCAGACAAACAAAGCTTTTAATGAAGTATGGAATTCATTAGCCGGACCTTGTAAGATAGTTTCATTTTTCCTGACTTTTTAATAAACCGTTAATTACTCCGAAAATAGTGGAACCACTTCGAACAAGCCTTTGTTTGGCAATCAGATTCTTTATTATTATAGAAATGTAAAGTACAAGAAAATTTATACATATTTAGTTAATAGGTACTATTCATTATGTTATTTACACAAAACTTTATCTAAACAAAAACAAAAGCCGCAAACAGCAATCACAGTTTAAGGTTAGCGATTAGAACGAATATAACTAACTATTGCTTATAAATTTTACAAATCAACCACTGCTAACTCAAGTAATAAGTAATAAATATAAATTCAAACAGAAAACACCATATTTGGACCAATTACAGTTGTCGCAAAACAAACTAAGCAGCAAGTCGTTAAATATGCGCGTGCGCAAACGTGCTCGCGGAGGTGCGAAAAGCACGCGTTAATGCAACATCTTAGGGCAATAAACTTTCGTATTGATGGCTACTGGACAATCACGTCAAAGTGTTTTCGTAAAGAATACGCAGCTCATATTTACCAGTGCTATTCAACTTAATATCACTTACTTAGTAATTAAATGATAAATAGGTACTTTTGAAGTGACTGACTCAATTCCATTGACCTTAATGTTAAATACTTATGTTATTTATTTGATTTGTTGATATCTATGCTCTAATTAGGTATTTAATACTTGTTTACTAGCTTTGTAATCATTCTTAAATTTGGATTTTAATGTGCGCAGTAAGCTGCCCAAAAATATCAGCCCTGCAAAGTGAAACTTACAAAATTTTCTTACGTAACGGAGCTGTTTCATTTGTTGTTTTTTTTTATTGGTTGCCAATTGTAGACAACTTCCACTTCGGATTTGAATTCTTCAATTCCTAGTATCACTGATATCTCCCTGTTTGTATAAAGCCGGTATGTACTTTATCGGAAATTTAAAAATGTAACGAATGTCTGCAACTATAGGAAGTCCTAGATAATAATCCCAAGCCGGAGGAAAGAATGTAGTTAATTATATGATGCCTATTAAACTATCTTGTACGGATGACATTTTATTACTTATAGTAGCTCATTTAAAATGGTAATTATATGTGCGACATGTTCGTATAAGTAGTTATTATAATCCCATCTCGAGGAAACTCGAGAAAAATAATAAAATAAATAATTAAATTAGCTTACCGGGCTAAGCATCGCCATGTCGCCCTTTTAATTCTAAATTAAACTAGGAAGCACCCTTTGTTCGTTTTAGTGTATCACTGGGACGTGAGGCGAGATGGTTCTATATCGGTTCCGCGAGAGCGAGATGCGCGCGAGCCCCGCCACCGTCCGCTGCGAACTGACGATGAACTTTATAGACTTATAGAGCTGCGCCGGCGCCGGTGCAGGCCCCACAATGCGCCTGCTTATAATCACTTATTGACGTATATTTTGATCAACATTCCAAGGGTTGAGAGGCTTATATTTTTGGAAACTTAGGGTCAATCAACGCTCCGGTTGATAACTCCGTCAAAGACTAAACTCGTTTCAAGTGCTTAGCTTCTAAAGCCATTTATGATTATGTGTGTGTATTTGCCTTAAGTTAGTTCACCTTTAAGGATGATCCATCGCAATAACCTGGTTGTGTCCTAGGACATTGCTCTTAATTTCGGTTAAATAAACATAGTGCTGACGCCAGGCGCTATCTTGTGACTAATTTATCATACAGCCATATTTTGTACTCAAGTTTAACAAAATCTGCTTCTAATTAGAATTCTCAAATTCATGATTAGTGTTTAGAAGAAAACAACAGACATTTGATAAAGTTGTCAATCTTAGGTGATAGGTCAATAGTTAGATAAAAAATAGTAATACCATGTCCATAAATAATTTATTGAATTTTTCTTATATTTTTATGTACAATTCTTTTGTGCCTACTGACGCAGCCCGCCGTCCGGAACGTTTTCCCGCATTCTGGACAAGGGAACGGTCTTTCGTCGGTGTGGGTCCGGTTGTGTACTGTTAAGATTTCTAACGTATTAAATCGTTTGCCGCAGGTCTCACACCCGAACTTTCTTTCATTGGCGTGATAGACGAAATGCCTCCGGTACTGAGCGAGGACGTGGAAGGTCTTTCCGCAAACTTCGCAAGTCTTCCGCGGCGTGGGGTCGTGGACCGCCTTATGCATCACCAAGCCGCTTTTGAACTTGAATTTTTTGTCACAAACATCGCAGGAATACAGTTTTTCAGTGGCATGTGTGTCGAGATGACTGATGAGGTTTCTCGTATGCTTCCCGCATATTTCGCATATTTTCCAGTAGACATATTTCAATTTGCGTACTCTTTTCCTTCTAGGTATGATTTTTTCTTTTTTAACTTTAGGTTTGGGTTCCGCTTTCTGTAGGGGCTCGTTTGGCTCAAACGACACGTCGATGTCGTCTGCATCGTGTATATCATCGTCCTTCGAGTCGTCGAGTGCGTTTTGTTCGTGTTTGTCGTCTACTTCTTGTTTGATGTGTCTCGGTGCGCCGCGGAGTTGTTTATCGACGTTCTGACATTTCCGTCTGAATTTGTAAGCATTTTCTAATTCTTGAAGACAATTTAAACATATATGTGAAGGTAGATTTTCGGATTTTTCTACCTGCGATAAAAAACTTCATATACTTTCATTGAATTTCATAACTCTTAGCTAATATTATAGAGAGATAATTAGTGACATAAAGGTATTTCTCGGATCTACAGAACCGATCCCAACAGTTATTTAAACAATAGAAAGCCGCGTTTTTCGTGTAAGATCTTACCTCAATACCACCAATAAGTTTAAGCTTGTACGCCAAATCGAAGCCATCATCATCCTTCTGTTCAAATATATCAATACAAGCATCTAAGTTGGAACAGGACCTGCACTGATCACCTACATCCACTTCATACTTCGGTTTCACCTGCAGTTGGAGTCTTTGTTTCAGGTCTAAGAGCTTCATATCATCCTCATAGTCGTCATCGTGTATGACGTCAGCGTATTCATGAGTGTCTTGGAGTTTTTGAACCTTGATCGCATGTTTTTCTTGAACTTCAGTATATCTGGCCATCGCATCGAAGTACGGCCAGTGTTCGTTCAGTATGCCTTTGTTGGCAAATTTTTGTTTCCACTACAAAATAAAAGTATTTTTAGTAACAGGGTGTACATATAAGTTGTCCATCAGAATACTGAAATAAATGGTGATCGTACCTTAAAAGTCTTTAGCAGATGAATCCATATTTCTTCGAGATCTAACAAACTATGGTCCATTGGAAGTCCGACTATTCTTAACCGCTTTTCAACCTCGCTAAATGAAAAACAATAGACATATGTCAGTACAAATAATATGTTTATTAAAAATAATATATTAATGATATAAATATTTTATGAATATTATTTTGTTATTCCGTTAACTTGTGTTACATACCGCCATCCCCCGCAAGGATCCTTGAATGTTTTAAACAAATGTTCTAGATCTGTTCTCGTGCTAATAAGATTGAATACCCATTCTTCTTGCCCTGATAACACAAGAAAGATGTATTACATCTAGTTAGGTAAACAGTAACCATACATTTATTATGATGTTATAAAATTTGGCACATTTTAAATTCTGATCGACGAATAAACGACGGACAAATATCAAGTAGCGAAGGAAATTCAACTTAATTTATATGCTCTTAAGGTTTAAATTTCAAAAGTATCCAGAGAAATGATTAAACTAAGTAAAAAAATCTTTAAGGGCTTATGTTGTTACTTACATTCAACAAGTGGATTCAGACTAAGTTTAGACGAATCACCTAAATACAATTCAAATAAGTTGTGATACACCCAAGTCTTGTTGTTAGTTGCCTTTGACTTTTGATATTCCTAAAAATGAAAAACTGTATATATTTTAAACATCAATATTTTCCTAAATAATGATAATTTCAGATTCAGAGACCGTTACCATTTTTTTTTCAGGGCCTACAAGAGCTCCCTAAAAATACTGTAATCGCATTATTGTTCATACGTTTCAGTTTTGGTTACAGAAGATACGGTTTTTCTGTGATACAGAACTCTTAAAAAAAATGTTTTCGACTACTTACTGAAAACGTAGCTGCCCACTTTCTACACAACTCCCTGGATGTCAACGTTTTTGGAAATCCGTATTCGTCGATCATGATTTTTAGTAATTCACTGAGGAAAGAAAAACATTTGTAACATTTACATAGAGTTTGGTAAAGTAATACTATTTATAAGCTCAAAATAGCAAAAATAATGGCCTGAGCATACTGTAAAGACTACTGAAAGAAATAATATATATTCAATATTTTCCATGCTCGGTGGTTACCACTGGAGCCCAGGCCGACCACCGAACATTGAAATTTATACCTTATGTACAGGCCATAAGGTTATCAGTTTTTTTAAATCTTACTTCCAAGCCCATTTTTTCTGCCTGAACAACCAATCGTGCTGCAGTCTGATTTGTATAAACGTTTCTGTTATATCCTTGGACCCTGCAAAAAGGTTTGTATTATTTGAAAATAATAATTAATCTATGAATTTAAAACCAAGCCGCAGAGAAAAATTTCGCCACGAACTCATATCGTTTTATGATTTTTTTTTTGTCAATCACAAAAGTAATATGCGACAAATGACGACAGATATTAATTAGACCATTTCCCTGACAGTGTCGTTTACCTATTGTATCTATTGGATAGCGAAGTAGTTAGTGAATGTCATGTATCTCTGTGTGTCTTTTTGTGAGATCCCCCGCAACACAAGTATTAAATTGCTAGATGCGGGAATCGTTTTTAAAAATATTTAAAAGCAAGTAAAATATCTAGTCGTTGCAAACAGTCTTTTTGGGTATGTGGAATCAATATTATGTTTATTGCGTAAGATTGGTAATATCACTAGAACATGAAATTTGAGCTTTAAATTGACTTACATTGAAACTCATTTTCACTATCATTATTATCCGTATCCTTTTTTTCGTTTTTTGAACATTTCGAAGAGTTTTTCAGTCTGTTCCCGAAGGCGCATGGCGGCTGTGTTTCCAAGTTGACCAATACTTCAGGTTCGAACTTCTGGTAATACGTCAGCATAGTGTCGTAAAGCGGCCAGTCACTATGTTCGCTTCCTTTCTTTATTTTGATTCGATGTTTTCTCTACAAGAACAAGTCAAATATTGCAGATATGTATGTATAAGGAAAAAGGTCAAGTGCGAGTCGCGTTCGAGACAATTAGGTTGGGGGATGGATGGGGGTTCCGTACAATTAGGTTGAAGAAAAATTAATCGTAACAAACGATGCTCAAACTCGATCTTTAAAAAATATACTGTCTAGCTATCACGGTTAATGAGATCGAGGCTGGCGACGGATGGACGACAGGCAGCTGAGCCTGAGGCAGTAACGTTTTTACCCTTTTGGTTCGAAACCCTTACAATTTAAAGAATTTATAAGTACCTAGTGTACCTACCATGTTATACAGTACAAATATTAGCCAAAGTTGGTATAAATTGAATTTGAATAATGTTAGTTTTTGTTGTTCATTGTATGGCTTTAGTATAACTTACATTAAAAGTAATTCTAATATGATGCCATAAGCCCTTCATATCCTGTACACAGCAGTCCATGGGAAGATCCTGATACCTCATTGCTCTTTCAACTGATCTGAAAAAGTAACACAATACAGTTTCTCACATAACCTTTGTTTGCGGAGTTTTGAAAATAAACCTTAACACAATAACATAAGGGTTATTTCTACTTGAAGGTTAAGTCTCTGATTTGGTTATGGCATTGTCCCTTTGGCTAGTCAATAAACATACAAATTTTATAAGCCAAAAGGCTTTGAATTCAATGAATGTAACTTCAAAGGTACAGTCACACAAAGAAACAAAGTTAATATTTTATTGATGAAATACATAGTAAGTAATTACCTCCAGAAAGAAAGAACATCTAAGTTTAAAGCTTTAGCCTCTGTCACACATATTATTAATTTTAAACGCCATTCATCATTCCCTGAAAAAAAGTGTAATTTGATACTAAATATTTAAATACTATGCAAGTAATAAAAAACTAAGTGAGATTGGAAAACTTATTCGAATACTACGATTAAAATGTATGATCACATGAAATAATACAATTATATTATTTAATTACCTCTCAGAAAAAAATATAGCATTGTTTTTTTTCTATTAGTAATTGTCTATGTACTGTGAAACTTCATCTTTTGGCCAGTTATACTTGTATGTTACACAAAATGATTCTAACAAGAATGGCAATACTTACATGATTCATATTTGTCCAATATTTCATTTTTACCAAAATGTTTATCAAACATTTTATAATACTTCCAACTTTTATTATTTGTTTTCTTTGCTGTTTTATACATCTGAAATTTATTTGATATAAATCTTTATTCTACATGTTAATTTTTGGAATAATATTCATAAAAAGTCAGTTTGCTATACAAATATAAAATAATATTAGTAGCATTTTACATGGGCTTGAAAACCTGTTTTTGTGAGAACAGGTTGCAGTATGATATATCAATGTTTTTTATTCTTTACATAAACTGCATATTATTTGTAAAATGTTTTTCTATGCATATAACTATTAAATATTTTTTTATTAGTAAAATCCTCATAGTTATCATCTTTAATGGAGCCAGCCATTAAAATATTTTCAGACACCTACCTGTTGCTCACTAGATCAAATTTATTCAACTAGAGTGGCTATAATTATTCCTTAAAATTTCTACTGTTGTTAAAACTATATTAATTAAATAATACTCACATCATATGTATAGGACCATTTCTTTCTAACATGGTCTATAGTCATCTCACTAGGGAATCCATTATCTAACAGCAGTTTGCGAAATTCACTGAAAAATAAACAACTATGATTTTTATTCAGGTTAATATTTAAGGCTAAGTTAATAAAGACTTCAATTTATTTAATACTGATTGAAAATTTAATGAATTTCATAAATAATACCATTTTCATAATAACTACAGTAATAATTAAGAGGATGAAAAAGAAACCGATACATCACCTATTGACTTTAATTAGAGACTTTGTAGTACCTAATTAATATTCACCTATCAGCACTTAAAACCAAGTATGTACAAAATGATTATAATCCTTGCTTACCTCCATGGTTGCTTTTTACTTTTAAATAGCCAGTCGTTTTCAAAACGTAATTGAAACAATCGTTTATTAAGTTCAGACGTCCCTAAAACATAAAGATATAGATCTTAAAGTAAATAAAGGTAACCGCGATTTGTTTATTGCTTACTCTTTATTACTTACAGACAAATGTTTTGTCTTCCATGTTATTTATCGATAGGTTTATTTTATGTTTATATAAATTAAAATTAACTCCAGTTGTTGTTTGTTTTTATATTTGGTATAATTGATAATGATATCATTCCTTTGATATGAAAAATGACAAGTTGGCGACTGATCGTCTTGTTTTGATATTTTTGGTTTGACAGCTATTTGTTTCGGGTAACATCAAACTTGTCGAGTTACAACTGCGGAAATAGTCGACTTGATCCTCTAATCAAGTGTCAAAATGACTTTAGTAAGTTTGATCAATGGACATCCCTGCAACATTATTTTGATTCTGCGATTCGTCCTAGAATTTTCACGTGGTTTTTCACATTTCGGCATGTTTTACTCAATTCGTTTAATATTTTGAATAAAATTGGCGATAATGCATCGACTTTCATCTGCCAGAAATTTGTATCAAAGTTCCTTTCATGGTGTTTCGCTGCCTTACCACAATTCACTCAAAAATACCTCAATTACGGAAATAAAATGTTCGTTCTGCCGAAAAATGTTGTTAGGCCATTTCGGTGCAGGTAATTTCAGTGCAGTGTTCTATTTATACTTTCATGGTTGATATGCATTAGAGAAACGAATAAGCCCGGACTCTAATATAAGTTTAGGTTATTGAGTTGCATAACATTCCTATTTTTATTTCTAGAAAGCATTTATGCGGCAAGACACCAATCTACGAAAACGGCTAATTTACTGAGTTCCTTGAGAAAGAAATCTAAACATAAAAGTTATAAGAAGTATGGAGAATTGCTTGAAGGTATGTTTGTTTATGTTACGCATGGCACTGACCTGTAAAAATTAATATTTATTAAAACTTGTGTTTTTACTGTGATTTCAGTTGGTAACCAGGCTATGACTGAAACAAAGGTTTCTATAAGCAAATTAAATGCTTCACATCTTTCTAAATTGGCTACTAGTCCTGTTTCCCTTGGCCAGCTACATCAGCTTACTGCCAAGACTATCAAAAATCCAAGAGTTGCAGAAGTGGACCCTGAGTTATTAAAATCTGTGAGAGATAAAATTTTAAAGAAAACTCCAACTAAGACCTCATCTGCAGTGATTGGGAAGTCAAGCCTATCAGATATAGTTTTGGAGGATGATAAATGTGCACTTATATACACTAGCCATCCACTGCCAAATATCGAGGATAAATTTAGGACTAAACAATACATAGACATGGTGAAAGACAGTTATTATGACTTCAGGAAAGCTACACTGTATGACCAGAAGCTGCAAGACTTGCGGTATGCCATCAATGAAGGCTTGACTCAGGAGTTTAACCTTAATGAAACAAGTTCAAACATGGACTTAATGTCTGAAGAGAAACATTTCCAATCCCTTCCTAAAGGGCCACATGCAGTATTTAGAGAATTATTTGTTGATAACCACTTAGATAGTTATGATCAAGAACTAATGACACACATCACTAATATACAGTAAGTGGAAATTTATTAAATTAGCCTGCAAATCATAAATTTCACAAAAATAAATTTCAGTTCACAAAAAGAATTTTAGAAATACTTCATGATAAGTATTTTATTACAGAACTCAAGGCCACTCACTTGCACACCCAGCTTTAGAAGACATCTATGATGATCCATCTCTACATGGTGAAGCAGGTGATGTCAGAGAGGATATGGATGTTAATTACATTGAACCTATGCAAAATGCCAAAAGCTTAAAAATTAAACAGGCGTAAGTACTACTTTTAAGTTTCATGTTGTTTAAATATTATTGGACTGATCAGTCAACTGCAAAATAGTTATGTCTTAAGAACTTAGTCTTTGAGTGTGAAATTGTGAAAATTTTATTCCATGCATATTGTCCAAACATATCTGTATTTAAGTGCATGAATTTTACAGAAAAAACACTTTGCGCAAGAAAAACAAAGAGAAGCGGGAAAAGCGTCGTGCCAAGCAAGAGTTGAGCATGAAACAAGATATGAGAGATTTAGAGCGACGGGGCAAGCAAGACTCCTTGCATCGAGTACTTATTTCACATTTGCAGCTCCTGTGTTCTCTTAATATGATTCAAGAGGTAAGATACTTGTTACAACTTTTGATTATGGATTATATAACATTTGCATGGGATCTTTGTGACCAGTTCATGTGTTGTTTTAATATATGGGTAAACTGTAAAAGACAATCTTGAGCTTGCAGTTCTTGAAGAAAAAGGACAGATTCAAATGTTTTGTATAAAAATTATCACCTATAATGTATATCACGAATTTTACTGCCAAATGTAGAGCAAGCTTAAGTTTGGTCTATCAATATGTCACGAATTTTAGAGCCAAATGCAGGGCAAGCTTGTTTGTTATTGCATTTTACAAAGTGCCTGTTTCTATTGTGTACTGTTTACCAGTTCAACAAAGATCAGGAAGTAAAGTAAATAAAAATGTTTTAAATGTTACTCATTTCCTTAAAATCTGACCATCAATTAATTTATTAATATGGTAATTTTAAATATTGATAGTTACATTAACCAAGACAAGCATGTTTAAAAGAGCAGAAGTAATAAAAGTTTATAAATATAAGCTGTATGTATTAAAAACACGAAACCTTTCTAACCTACTTTTAGATGATAAATCTCAGTTATCTTATCAAACCATTCTGACGGCACTGACTAAAAATATTCCTTCATTCCGTCAGATTTACTATTTGAGTATTATCCAAAATATGTATATTTGTGGGTTATTATCATTTTCGTAGGTTTTAAGGTTTCGTATGGATGTATATCACTGAATGATTACAGATGATATATTTTGAGAATAATAAAATAAGTTAATTATCATGGACTGCATTCTGTGACATTTTTGCTGCTAATTATTATTCAATTAACCTATTTAAAATACAAGAGAATAATATTAGTAATCTTATCAAGCTTCTTCAGATTTCTGATTCTTTTGAACTTGGCCTGGCCACAAAGGCACATGAATTTGAATGATAACTTATCCTACCCAAATAATGAAACATTTTTGTCGTTATTTCAGGCGTCGCAAGTTCTACAGTATTACAGACAAAGAAGCGCTCGTGTATCGAGTAACCCTAAAATAAGCGACATACGAGTCTACAATACACTTTTACATGGATATGCGCATACTGTGAGTATTTTTGTTTACAAGGAACTCTAATTACATATCCCTAGAAGTCTAATTAGTCCTCAATTCTGTAATTCCAGACAATTCCAATAACCTGCTTATTTGTTACATACTGAAAGGTCAAATAGGATTTTTGCAATATTCTTTTTAACCTTTAGGTGGAGATCGAGAGGTTAGATTTACACAAGCTATTATAACAAAAACACGAAAGTAAAGAAGCAATATATCTCTGTTCCTTTTCTGACTACTTTGAAATTTTTAGGGTATGTTGGACAATGTCAAAATCCTTTTATCTCACATGGCTGAGGATAGCGTGCAGGCTAACCCTCAGACCTTTGCAGCAGTATTCGAGTGTATTGAAAGAAGTGAGGTTGAAGATAAGTTAGCAGAACTCCAGCATTATAAAGAACAAATGGAACAAAAGGTTTGCCTTGAATTTTTTTCGATAAATAATCTAGCCTTTTAAAAATAAGGTTTGACAAAAAAGTTTTACTTTTATTTTTCAGAATATAAAATTAAATGACCTCTTCGATAAGACAAAGTTCTTATACGATCAACGCGAAATTGTACTTCAAGCAACACGTCGACTTGAAGAAAATTTTGAGCCAGTTTACACCCCACCCATTCTTGACTACAACTGTCGCTTACTAGACAGCATCACTTTAGATAAAGTTGAGAATAGAGCCGGTCTGCTGACGTCACCGGCGGAAGGCTTGCTCTCGTTGGAGGAAATGATTCAAAAAGGCAAAGAACAACTGAATATAGAAATCAAAGGAGATGTCGAAATACAGAATATTGGTGTTCAGGATGAGCAGTCCGACTTGGTGAAATTCTGTGTAAGTAAAGACGAGTAAAAACGTTATTATAAATAGTGTTAGAGTACAGGCAAAATTATGTGAGTAAGCAGCTGTCACCCGCGGGCCTTAACCCTACAAATCGAAAATGATCGGACGGGAACATAAAATTGGGAAAAAATCCTATCCATGTGTTAATCCCAAACATTATAAACTATTTATGTACCAATTTTCGTCGAAATTCGTTCCTTGGATTTTGCGTTAACCAAAAATCCATACATACAAACTTTCACGCTTATAATATTAAGAATTAATCTCTATCCTACAGATGAATTCTTAATGAATTTTACTTGAAATAACAATCACTTGACTCATACTAATTTACTGCTATTAAAACTAACCATTTAGACCCTATGGACATATGACCGTCACAGCTAATCTCCTATACCCAATAGTTTACAAATAATATAAAATAATGAAGTATTATTGTTTTATCTGTACAGAGACAGAAGTTATCCGAGACGGAGAATGAGTGGCGCGGCGTGATCCGCGACTCCTTCGTCCGCAACCTCAGCACGCTGAGGTCGCAGAGTACCGCCTCGCACTCCGCCATCACCATGTACCCCTACCTCACTGTACTTGATGTAAGTGCTGCTGCCATAACCGTTATGCCACATAAGTATACAAGGGAACTAATAGATTTGATGAATACTTAACTCTGGATACCGAATTGATAAGATATGATCAAAAAGATCCTAAGTTTCTCATAAACCCATATTGACTCATGATTTGTCATGACCTTTAACTACTTGCCCCGGTAGCTTATTATTTAGGTATTGTGTTCTTATTATGTGATGCCTCTTGTTTTAGGTTGATCAATTTGTAGAATTAATAATGGGTGAGATCAGCAAGTTGGTGGATGGAAGTGAGACATACAGTCCTACACTCAAGCTGTTACATAGGGATTTAGGGACACAAGTTTATCACAAGTAAGTATTAACAACATAATATTATAACACATGTCAATTTTGTAATGTCTTTGCCACGGAAGTACTCCAACGTTTTAGTTTAAAACTACTTTACCGATGTTTTAAAAATATTGAACTTACTTTTGATCCTGCAAATTCACACGCCCTTCTTTAAGATCAATAATTTTCATAAAATATTCTTGTAGATATCAAATCGAGCAGTACCGAAACAACGGCACGTTAAGTAAGATTGAGCGCATATACGAGAAGTACTGCGAGTGGTACGTCAAGCGTCAGTCTGTAGACGGCACGGACCTGCCCTACAACGGGCGCCAGGCGTGGCAAGCGCTCGTACACATGAACAGAGATGGAGCTAGTCTGGTAAGCAAGTATACAAGGCTGAGGCTTCGAGTTAAACTTAGTATCAATTAAGAATTATATGAAATAAAGAAAATAGCTGGTAATTGAAAATACAAGACTCGTGAAACTTCTACCTTAAATGACCACATAATATTGAAAAGTCTTTTGTAAATAGTCCTGTCTGTCAATAACGACTTTAATAACATGTTTGGAAGGTTGAGTTTACGATAAAGTTCGCATCATACCTCTCAACAACTACAACAATTGTTACTTTTGCTTAGACTCTATAATATCGAGGAGTATTTTATACATTAATGCTATCTCTATGCCTAGATTATTAGAAGTTTTGTTAATTTGCCCATATTTATATTCTTGGCATAGTTCCTTACTTCATACGAGACTTTGCATCAAATTAGAGTCATGTCGTTTTGATCATTTGCCATAGTTATAAAGTTTCACAATTTAGATTGACCTTAAAAGTATATTTTATAAGCTTGACTTAGGCACTATTTTTTATGTACATGTTATAGGGACTCTAAATAAGTAACTGTATCGTAAATTGTTTAGGTGGCATGCCATAATTTCCATTTAAAGAGCGGCAGGGAAGACTAAAATGTATCCTGTTTTGTTTAGGATGTTGAAGAAACTCCGTGGCCAATGGAAGTGCGACAAAACGTCGGAAAGTTCTTGTATAATATCATAATCAATGATGTGAAGATTGACGTCAATATGTTCAAGAGTAAAGCCGCTAAAGAGTGAGTTATTGTGGACATACTTTTATTTTTTTCATAATTTCATAAATCTTGGGGATATTTTTTGGCTGTTCATTTTCTTTTGGGAAATCATTATAATTACAATATTATGGTTTTATTGTTTGTAATAGCACCAACTCGGTTTAGGGTTTTTTATATGAACAAGTTTGATATGTTATCATACCCGCCAACCTGTATTTAACCATTAGTCCAGTGGTACTCAACCTTTTTAACTAATCAACTGCAACTCAATCACTGTAGTTATGGTGTCGAGGGCCGCAATGGGAAGCAAAAATTATTCAGGGGTTGAAACCAGAGACAATGGTGGCATAATTTAAAGTGGCCTATAATGTTTGTTACTTCACTTTGGTTAATAACAGAACTCGCAAATTGAATGCAACTGCACTAGTCGATCGAAAGCCATCGAGATGTCGAGTGCAGCAGTACTAGGTGTGGTGTTGTACAGTGTGGCTCATGTCCTCCCCGTAGGAAGAAGTTGCCGGCCGTGTACAAGGTGCACCGGCCGTGGGGCCGCGTGGTGCGGCTGGAGCTGAAGCCGCACCCGGTGCTGGCGCGCGTGTGGGCGGGCGCCGCCAGCCGCGCGCTGCGCATGCGCGCCGCGCTCACGCCCACGGCCGCGCCGCCCGCGCCCTGGGCCAACACGCAGCGGGGCGCATACCTCGTCACGCCCACGCCGCTCGTCAGGTATATGTTACGACAGTTTTCAATTGCTCGAA
The DNA here is from genome assembly GCF_003590095.1 of Trichoplusia ni. Lineage (NCBI taxonomy): Eukaryota > Metazoa > Arthropoda > Insecta > Lepidoptera > Noctuidae > Trichoplusia > Trichoplusia ni. The sequence goes on from NC_039486.1 coordinate 12,509,099, forward strand.
TTAATTTTGTCAATGGCTGTGCGAAGTCTTGAAGTTTTGTATGATCATGCTCTAGAATCGCATGATTTAGGAAAAAAAAAACTAAATGAAGGGACCTTTTTTTAATAGGAAATTTGCCAAAAAAAAACTATTTAAACCGTTAGAAAGATTTCCAAATATTGGATACGCGTTTTTCCCTTTATCTCGTAAACAAAACATGAAGGGAATTTAATGAGTTATAATCTCGTTTCACAAGATTTACCAGTACGATTTTTACTGACATTGTGATGTTTCCACTACCATGCATTTCATCATCTTAAGTGCTTTTAATCTTCCTTAATTCTGAATAAAATAAAATGAAAAATTAGTCAAATACCCTATTGTTAAACTATAATTCAAATAAGCGATATTCAAAGACGCCCAGCCTATATTTAATCACGTTTAACGTGTTACACACTATGTCACTCAGTTAACGGTGTTGGCAAATCTCGTAGGATGCCGTACTACGTGATGTCTCAGTGGAAGCGACTCGAGTCCGCGCCGTCTGAATCTCTGTACCCAGTGTTGGACAGCCTGAACCAGCTGGGAGAGGTGCCGTGGGTCATCAACGAGCCTATACTGGATCTACAGATCAAAATATTCAGGTAACAGATCATTGCTAGAAGATTTTATCCATTCAATCCTTTAAACATAACGTTATATAAAAATATGTCTTGGCTTACTAAATATATATATATATAAATACGAACTATTTGATCTACTGATTAATTGATAGCAGTGGCGTACAAATTGCATAAAATCGAAAAGTTATATCATCATCTACATTTATTTGTACTGTAGAATTTTCTAGACCCGGCAGAGTTGTATGCCTTGTTGTAAGCCTTTGCCATTAGAACATTTCTGCACAGTTCAAAGTCTTACATTTTATTTTTTCTAATCCTATTATACAAATGTATATATGAATATGATAGTAAAATCTTATGTATACAGGGAAGGTGGTGACAAGAAGCTAGACATTCCTCCGCCGTCATCGCGTCTGGACATGTCGCAGTTCGAGAGCGGCTCGGACGCGGCCGCCGTGTTCAAGCGGCGCGTGGCCGTCAACCGCGCGCGCGCTGAAATGCACTCGCTATGGTGCGACACGCTCTACAAACTGTCGCTGGCCAATCACTACAGGTAGGTGTCATTTAACCACGGCCCCGGTACGTAGAGGGCAAATTAAGGAACATGGGACGGTTTTAGTCCACCTTACAGAAAAAAGGGTGTATAAGAATACAAAAAAAGTGTACATATGATGTTGGTTAATTTGTTAACTGATTGTAGTATGATAAAAAGTACGACATGCTGCTGACAAAGTTTTACGACTTGCAATGACTGGACCGCCAACATAGCCCGCCGGCAAAATGTTGCCAACATATTATTCAGCCGGGCTTTGGTGTGTAGTGCGCTTTGGTTATATTAGAACAATATGTGTAATAACAATGTTCGCGTCCTTAGACAGCGTGTGTTCTGGCTGCCGCACAACCTGGACTTCCGCGGGCGCGTGTACGCGTGCGGGCCGCACGTGTCGGCGCTGGGCGCGGACGCGCAGCGCGCGCTGCTGCGCTTCGCGCGCCCGCAGCCGCTCGGGCCCGCCGGCCTGCGCTGGCTGCTGCTGCACGCTATCAACCTCACCGGGACCATGAAGAAGGCCACACTCGATGAGAGGTACTCATTCATTCCACTTTTAATATATAATGCTGATGCCAGCGTTGCCAGATTTTATTTCCGCCCCGGGCCACGGTGAACCACGCTACGCCACTGGTTTCAAACAATTGTCTCTGTGAATCCTACGAAAGGCGTACGGTCAAGTAAAGAAAAGCGGGACCGAGCCTGCCCCCCCGGGGGACATTAAAAGTTGATTTAAAAATCGGGACGCCTGGCTACGCTGGCTAATGCCTAAAATACACAAAATGAACTGTGTGGTTAGCTCAGTGTTTAGTTGGGATTTGTTAAGATCATGAACGATAGAAAAGACTTCAAGTACTAAAGACTAGAGAGACGTCGAATAATTAAATAAAAAGGCTACGTTGATCCACTGGCATAGACACAGATACCGTTTGGTTAGGTATTTTTTTATCTAGCCCACTGTGAAAACTAATTCTGATATCCATTTCTTAACGCTGGGAACAATTGTAGCCTTTTCCTACCTATATAATAATATATTTCTATGTACCTCTAGACTAGAATACGCGGAGAGTATAATAGACAAGATTGTGGACTCTGCGGAGCGGCCGCTGGAGGGCGAGCGCTGGTGGGCCGCGTCCGAGGAGCCCTGGCAGACGCTCGCCTGCTGCATGGAGATCGCTAATGCGCTACGATCGCCGAACCCAGAAGGTTTATACAATTTTCTAGATAAGATAACTAGAAGTCATTTATTTTGTGGGTAAAGTATAAGTTCGAATCTAAATTGTGTTAATATTTTTCGAGATTTTTTATATTTTGCGTTCGATAATCTCATAGTTAAAGTCACTTGTGGCTGAATATATTGCATAATGATATTTTTCTTTAGATTTTTACAAGCATTTTCTTTGTTTGTCAGATTCAAATCGAAATTAATTTATTTAGATATACTATGCTGTAGTTTTTTTAATGTGAAAGAATATGTGCACTTGGTATCCCGCAACCTTGTCCACCTTACCGACATGGTCGGCTGTTGACCCGTTGTCGTGTTGTCGCAGAGTACCGCAGCGGGTTCCCGGTGCACCAGGACGGCTCGTGCAACGGGCTGCAGCACTACGCGGCGCTGGGCGGGGACGCGGCGGGCGCGCGCGCCGTCAACCTGGCGCCCGCCCCGCGCCCGCAGGACGTCTACAGCGCCGTGGCCGCGCTCGTATGTACATGCTGCTGTTACTCATGTTGTCCAAGAATGTGGACCTATGTGCTCCGAATTCGCAAAAAAAGATAGAATCTATAGACAAACCAGTAAAGCTAGACCTAGTTTTACCCATTTGTTTATAGATTTGGATTTGATCCAGTAGTAGTAAGAATATTGGTTTTATGGGTTAAAGCAGTTTAATGAATTACACATAAAAAGTTTTAATGAGAAACACCTGATTTAAATTGCCCTAAATGTCAAAAAGATGCAAGCTTAAAGCGGCCAGCTTTAAGCCTGCAACTTACCTCGCAACGTATCATGGCCTCTGAGAGCGCCCCATTATCAGATCTTCTAAATCCATCAAAATTGCACCCTATAAAAAATTCTAAACGTGAAAAAATCGGACCCTTCTGTTTCACATGATATTCATCAGCACCAAACTTTCATTAATTCCTTTTCAAACCCAACATTTGTACAGGTAGAAGAAATGCGCGTTCGAGACGCCGCGGCCGGGGTACCCGCGGCCATCATATTGGAGAACTTCGTGCGGCGGAAGGTCATCAAACAAACTGTCATGACCACTGTATATGGAGTCACCAAGTTTGGAGCCCGCCTGCAGATCGCTAAACAATTGAAAGGTAAACTACTACAACCAATTAAATGCCTTCTATATTCAATTTCATTTGTGAAACCTTGTCCTGTCGCGATAAGGTTTTTGGACGGGGAATGATCAACTTTTTTTTATAGGTATGGTGTTTAAAAATTAAATTAAAAAAAAACCAAATAGTTGTTGTGTATTGTTTACAGGCGGTTTACGTATTTTATTGTACTTTAAAATAAACTACCTCTTTATTTATCCCCTTAAAATATTTCAATTCTCTACAGATATAGACGACTTTCCCAAGGAGCACGTGTGGTCGTGCTCGCAGTACCTAACAGCGAAGACGTTTGACAGTTTACGGGAGATGTTCACTTCCACCAAACTTATACAAGACTGGTTCACTGATTGTGCAAAGTAAGTTACATATGATATTTTTGAGCTATGAACAATTTTTTATTGCATACTTTAGAATAATTTGTAATACCCGCAAATTCTTATCTTCGGATCTTCTTCTTTTGTGTGGCTGATTTGCAATCTGGTTTTAGAGTTTTAAGCCTGTAAACCTCTGACGTGACACTCTTTTGATTTTTTTTTAAGTTTGCTAGATATCTTATGGACAGTTTTCAGAGAACTTGCATTTCTTCTTTGTTTTTGTACGTGTTATATTATAAGACTCGATGTTTTTCGAAGGCTGATCTCTGCGGTGTGCGGCGAGAGTGTGGAGTGGGTGACCCCGCTGGGCCTGCCCGTAGTGCAGCCCTACTACAGGCGAGCCGGGACCGCGCAGCCACACCGCCCACCACTCGACCAACAACAGTATGACACACTCTTATACACTTGTTTGCTGTCCATAGCTGTGATAACACTTTTTGAGTTGAAATAATGCATTTTGTACTAGGGGTTTTCGAAGTCTTTATTTATTATAAATGTGATCAACTTGATAAAATATTTATCGTGTTTATCAAGTTTGCGAAAAAAAATGTTTTAAAATAACTTAATTTTTTGAGGATCATTGAAACTTCAATGTTACTCATAAGATCTATTTAATGGTATTATATAACCAAGTGCTCTATCCAGACGTCCATGCACGATGAAGCAGCGCAACGCGTTCCCTCCGAACTTCATCCACTCGCTGGACTCGTCGCACATGATGCTGACCGCACTGCACTGCGAGGCGGCGGGACTCACCTTCGTGTCCGTGCACGACTGCTTCTGGACGCATCCCAATACTGTCGATCTCATGAACAAGGTATATGCACCAGAAACTTATCATGATAAACAGTTTTTACAAATCTATGTGAAACTCTATAGAACAAGTAACCTCCGCCCTCCCCTACACTACTCAGATCTGCCCTGTTGATTTTTTTTCGAAGTGGTCAGACTGCCTGTCCGTAAAGGTAGTGCAAATCATAAGGGAGGGGGAAGGATATTTTATGCAATTCCGTTGCTTAATATCCTCTGCATTGTAGTGATATGATGTTGTGTAAGTAGCTTATATAGAAAACAAAGAAAACCAATGTTCCTCTTGTTTGTTCAGATTTGCCGTGAACAGTTCGTAGCTCTCCACTCGCAGCCCATCTTAGAAGATTTATCGGCGTTTCTTGTAAATCGATACAGTTATGATGAAAGGTAAGCAAGTGGCAATAGACATATTTCTCGTCTTAAAGGGATACATACCTGTCTAAGTACAATACAATTTTATTATTATTATTTTTCAGTGAACTCGAAGACAGAAGCATAGGAGCTGCAAATAAAAAACGTGTCAACTCGTTACTACAGAAAGTGCCGAGCAAAGGCGACTTCGACCTGACTAGCGTTCTCAAATCCGTGTACTTCTTCAGTTAAGACACTTATTACATGCTTCAAAGTTTAGTGGACGTTCAAACTGACCAAACGGATAATGACGTGTAGTATGTAGACCCTACCTCACAACTTAATATACCATAGGCTACACGTAGAAGCTAATTTAAGTACTTACGATAATATGAATAACTCGAAATACATAAGACGTCATCATATTATACATCGAATACTATCATACATTGTGTAAGGTATTTGGAAAATAGTTTCCGCACGTACATGTTGAAGTGGTAACAGTCTTCCATGTAGGGTATGCTAAATGATGGTGATTATAAAGTGGGCTTTTTAACTGAAGAAGTGAAGTTATAACGGAAAGAAAAGACACCTTACGATAATTATAAAAATAACTCAATTTAGATAGACGAGACATTTTAATAAAACATTGCCATGAGAGGAACGGTGCCTTTACTACGACCTGTAAAAGCTGGTAGTTTGCCGTTGTTGAAGCTAGACGCTGCTATACGAACTGTATTGCGCCATCTCACTTCTACATTCGTAAGTCTTGCTTTTAGGGTTGATAGTACAGGCACTGATGATAGACTGAAGATAATGACGTGTGATGCTTGTTGTAGGTCTTTTGTAATTTTCTATTCACTGTTTCAATTCATGTTTTCCCTTTATTGAGATTTAGGTTTTGTCTTTAGACAATATTGTGTCACAAAAACCAAATGTAATGTAGTTTTCAATTTAGTTATTTGCACGAAACGATGATCTATAAATCTAAACTTTATTTGCACCTGTTTGAGAACGGCTGGACCGATTTCGCTAATTTGATGTGGAAGTTTCGCAATCAAATTAGTTTGCTTGAGTGATTAAAGCCGCACTTGCCAATTTTACTGCCGGTTTCGTAAAATATGTATGTTTAAATGCGTATAAACCTGTAAGTTTCAATATAAATATCTGCCATAATACATACTGCCACACTATTTACGTCCGAAATTATAATATTTTCAGTTCAAATGTATATTTATGTTTGTCGTTTTGAAAGTCAGACGTTGTGAAGACATTAATACTGCCATAAATTAATTGACTGCAATTTTCCAATATTAAAAAATAAGTCTGCCTTATCCTCGAACTTAAATAGTTTTAATTTTAAATTAAAGTAATCAAATTAAAATGTATGTTTTTTTTATATTATGGTCATTTTAAAGTCATGTTTCGTGCATATAACTAAATAATTTTGGTAATAGTATTAGTTTACTCTTGTAGAGTACAAAATTGCTGTGTTTATGTAAAATAACCAATTTTAGTTTTGGTTTATGTTAAGGACTAATGCTCGACTAAGTTTTTCGTCCAGTATGTTAATGTACCTATAAATAAATCCATAGTAGTGTAACCAAATATTATGCGAAGTTGAGAAATTCCAATTTTGTCATATTATGCGCAAAGCTGTGATTGTTAGTAGTTGAACAATAAATTAAGTTGAATACTTAACATATTTTCATTTTATCTACCAGACCTTATACACGCAATTTTATTAATCTTGGTTAGTACCTTTTGGGTGCGCTTCCGGTGATTAGTTATAATCAAATAAAACATCAAGATTAGAAATTATCATTTTATTTATTTGTGGTACAAAAATTCACGTTACACGGTCACGTAACTAATTACAACAATTTTAGACTAGCAACATCACCATCACAGGCCACTCAGGGCATCACTAATATTGGACGGACATAATATTTTATGTATAACAACTTTAAATTATTCAAACAAGTCTAGTAACTCTCGAGTCCTTAAGGTAGGTGGATTATAATACGACAGACTCCGCAGAACAAGTCACATGACGTCATCTGCGCAGGCGCAGCTCGTGTTGTCCTATCGTTAAGGACTTCTCAGAGTCAACGGCCCTAAGTATTTTTTATTTTTTACGGTTTTTATTCGATATACAACAAAGTGATTATGAACAATAACTAAAAGTATTTTGGCGTGTGCGCAGTCTACAAAATTTTCTACATGCCTGCCCTTCCTACTAACAACTATAAATCTCAATGAAATCAAGTGCTCAAGTTTCTAATCTACGATTTCGTTCCAAATTAATTCCATCTTACACTAAAACCTTCTAAAATTATCCGTAAAATTTTAACGATCGCCTAACATTTTTTTTCTGGTAGGTAGGGTACTAAAGTAATGATTTCTACACAATATAAATTAATGCGATCATACACATTTAACCGAAACAGAGAAATATTGTTATAAAATGGGGCAAATTCGTCGTAACACAACTTTCGAAGTATTTTTTTTACATTATATGTATACGTTTAATGTATGTAGTTCATAAAGAGCGTAAAGAACACATGATTGGCAATACGTCTGTGTGACCCCCTGCAAGGAGTGGTCAGTGCGCGCGATGCTTGAGCACGTGCACGCTGGTGTGCGGGCGCGCGCTGGGGTCGGCGCACTCGCTCGAGCCGCTCGTCGTCGTGCGCTGGCTCAGCTCCGACGAACTGGTGTAACGATACATATAACCATTCATTATTTTTATTTTTGGTACAATAATTTTCCAAAAGTATGTTTTGTTCGCGGTTTCACCCGCGGATTGTTAATCTTGTTAAAAAGTAGCATTATGTCCTCTCCTGGAGGAGAGGAGTGGAATTTGGAGTCCATAGCGAGTTTTTTTTTTTTCAATTTTAGTGTTAGCGTGTCTAATAAATACAGTTACTCTGACATCCAAGTATCGATTTAATAGTATGTATAAGGCATAGTACTCACGAAGGTGTCAACGTGTCAACATCTAAGTTCTGCAGGCAGAACCATTGAGGGCTGAGAATTTCATCGTTTTTGGCACAGTCCAGTGTTCCATTGTATAGCAGCAAATCATCCATTAAAACCTGAAGAAATTAGAAGTTAGGAATTTTTTCATGTAATAAAAGTACTTAGGTCATAAAATCATTATCTGAAATATCTTACCCCGAACTCCTTGACGCCTCTAGTTGGTGTTTTCCCGTAGTTCCATATTTTCATACCGTACACTGATACGGGGACGTCGAACACGAAGTATACTCTGATATTAACAATCAAAAATTAAAAAGATGATGACGCTGCTTTACCTACAATTGTCAAACATCACAATTACAGTTCAACGAATGTAAGTAAGAATGTGTAACCTGTTGAGCGTGTTGGGCAGTACGGGTGCGAGCCAGGAGTGCGCGGCGTCGGCGACCCTCGCGTTGTGTCCGTCGATGAGTTTGTCGGAGTGCGCACGTCGGCCGCGCGCGCGTCCAACACGTTCACACTGGCCGGGTGCGCGCACACGTCTGCGAGGAATGATAACCATCGTCTATCGCCAAGTCTTAAGTTATATTGTTACGGTTGTGGAAGAGTGACACTCCACAATAATATTACTTCAAGCCGTGAAGTAAGTCTTTAGAACTTCCGACAGCTAACTTAGAACAGCCGCAGGTTCTAATAATTTGAGTGTGGAGGTGTGTATTAAGGTAGTCTCTGATAGGCTTGTTAAAAGCAATAACTTTAGTACAATTGATAGGGGTAAATTTTGCTACCCTTTTAACAATAAATATTTTGTTTTTCTATTTGTATTTGATAACTATGAATCTACCTACTATTTTCAAAAAGATTTTTTAAATACCAAACCATCGCTCCAAATCTTAATCCAGTGCAAATTCTCAGAAGATGCCTACCGATGGCCTCAGCAACAAAAACCCATACTAAAGTGGAAGTAATAACTTTTCCTATTCCTACATACTTGTCTCTGTCAAGAGTATCTTGTTCCCGTGGTGATCGTACAGCTCGATGCCAGTCAGACCCACGTAGTAGGGGTCCCCCCATGTGGAGAATATGTTGAGCTGGAGCACGAAGCCGGTGGCGCGCCCATGTCCAGGTTGGTTCCGTACACCAGGCAGTCCATGCGAAAAACTGTCAGACTCCTTCGCGTCGTCCAACCTTTGAGTGAAACCAGAGGTATTAAGAGTTTATAATGTCTCATTAAATGACGCAACGGTTTCTAGCGCGTATTGCTTGGGAATGGTCGAAATGTCATGTCTATATTCGAAAATTTTGATTTTAAGGGAGGATTTGAATAGCCTAAGTTTGTGAAGTGTAAAACCATCAACAGCGATATATTTGTAAAATCTTCAAAGCAGTCCTTTTTTAAGAAAAATAGACACACTCAGTCCTCTCCCTTCAAAACCCTAAAACCAAGTTATGGAATGCCCGCATAAATTTTGTGTAGTCATGTAAGAATTTAAAAAAATACCATCTTACCTATCATCAATAGTAAGCAGATCTATCTGCTGCACGTAGTCATAGCAGGTGTCCCCCGGCGCCCCGGCGCCAGTAACAGCGGCCGGTAGTGCAGCGCGGTCCCGTCCAGAGAGATGCGCGCGTGCTTCGCGCCGATGTACGAGACTCCATGTTCGCGTTGTAGTTCCAGATGCGGATACCTTGGTAGAAAATTTGGCTTGCAATGGGTTTCAGATTTAGGGGCCAAATACGGTAAAAATAAGTAAGCTGTCCAAATTGACCAAAGAATAAACACTTGGCAGTGAGAAAAAAAATGAAAATTCATCAAATTAGGCTTCTAAGTAGCACTATTTGAATGTCAAATCACACAATGAACAGCACCCAAATGCGCCCACGACCACCATCACCAAAAGAACGAGGAATGCATAGTATGAGAATGGTAGCATATTGACGATAAATAATTATAGATGTATCTATCGAACATAGGCTTTGATTTTCTGCTAAAAATCTTTTAAGACTCATTTCTTGCGAAAAAGTAAGAATCAAGCTTTACACACCACCATTACTATACATTTTTAAATCAATGTGAAGTCAGAGCAAATTCCTCTAGTAAAATAACTCACTAGTAATCTCAGTAGACTCCATAAGTTCCATGACAATATGACAGAACTTGTTCCCAGTCGCGAAGTTCGTGCACCACATATCTTCGAAGTCAGTAGTGATGTTCCTGCCGCTGAACAGACTCTTGCAGTCGATCAGGCTGCTGTGCTCCGGCGCCTGGTCCTCGGTTATGAAAGCGGTGTACGCGTAGGCGCGGTGGATCTTGATGGATTCGTTGTAGCAGAGCAGTTCGATGCCTGGTTTTAGGGTATGAAGATGCAATTTTTGGTATAAAATTAGAAATTGATGTACATTAGATATAATGGCGTTAAGTTACCTCTTAGATATCAGAAACTATAAAAGATTGCTTCCTACAACCTCACAATTTTATACCTCTATATAATATTAGTATACCAATGTAAATTTAGAAAGACTCATTTTTCCATCATAAAAATTTATGAGAATTTTATTTATAGTTATTGCAAATTTGGATATAGGTAAATGGTGTGATTTCCCATAACAATTGGCATGCGCCCACTATCATCTAACACTTTGAACACAGTCTTACCAGTAAGTCCAATAAGGTGTCTCTGTCCCCAATTAGACATGAGCGTGAGCTTCACTTTCTTCGCGACATACTTGATCTCTTTCTCCTGGATATCCAAGGCCTCCAACAGGGCTGTAGGGCTCATGTTATGATTGCTATCGTTCGCAGTGGGGGGTCGCTTGTCAATCGTGTTGGAGTAGTCTTGCATCGGTTCGTTGTCTTTCAACAACGCTTGGAAGTTTTTGTCGTTAAGCATTACGGAGTCTAAGATTATTGGATCCTTGGTGAAGAGGATTGTCTGTAAGTTGTTTTTCATTGTTAAGTCCGGATAAGGAATAAAGATCGTTGCAGTAAAAGGTTCAGATTTACTATTTTACTTATTTTTTTTCTGAAATAGAATTGCGGAAAAGAGGTATTTCTTCGAAATGATAAATTTCCTTTATGTAACAACATGTCATCGTTTGCTACCGTGTAATTAAATATTAAAAGTGCGTCAATGGCATTCCATTGTCGTCGTTAAAGCTAAGTTAAATGTTCCTAGAAATGTGATCGATTTTGCCATGTTCATGTTTTATAGAAGGAAATACAACTTCTATAAAATAAGGTGTAAAAGGCATCGAATGTGAGTCACGTTTTTCACATAACGAACACATACGAACAAAATGTATTGTTAGAGTACAGTCAGCAATAATGGTTGGTTAACACATGTAGAAATTGGTGTTCAATACGTTTTTAGTATTCTTCGGGTATCAAGCCTATTTTGTAACGAATTGTACAATAGCATTAATTGAATTCCATTGTATTCAGCTGTTTTGAAAACAGATTTTGTTGCTGACATTACTTGAATACCGAATGGTATAGAATTGTTATACTTACAGACCTGAAGGTTAAGGTTAAACATAAACATGTTGCAAATCCAATCACGAAAGTTATTATAAACTCTCTTATCAAGGAACGTGATCAAATAAAATACCGAGTACTGCAGCCTTGGTTGTATCGAATAGAGCATAGAAACATGGTTCGCCGCTTAAGTATACCTATAAGATGCCGTTTTCTAAAATCTGAAGTATACAATTCCTATTTAAACTTTTGTCTGCTTACCCCAAAATATTGCAAATTTGCCCAATTTCGCAGTTTCGCGCTTATCGTGAATTGGTCTTCTCATACGAAGTTGTAACTAGTTTACCAAAATTTGTTTCGAAATACTTAGATCGAATGAATTATTAGATTAAACGGGTCTGCTTAATTACTTTCCTGACATTTTACCTTATATACGATTAGAACTCACATCTCCAAAGGTAGGCAGGGGTCCTTTTAATTCGCCACTGGAGCGGGCGATCTCTCCGTGAAATATGATCTGATCATCCAGCTTGATCTGAACCAGTTTAACCCCACGCGCAGAATATATGCGCGACTTGTTGTAGTTCTGGAAAAACGAATAATCAGCTTGGCAAACAATAGTCTCATGTTTGCTAAGGTTTTTTTCCTTGATAATTATTTGAATCTGCTGACCTGGCACCCATTTAATTTGACCAACCTTACCCTCGTAATATGAAAAGATAACCCATAAAAATATTTATATTGAATATTTTTTGAATTCCCTTCTAAATGTTAGTTTCTTGTGTTGCGTCACAGGTTAAAATCGGAACCTTAGTGCTGAGGCACCGCTGTCCGTCCATCCATAATAACAAATACAAAAAATTGGTTTTAGCAACGTTGTTCAATTTTACCGAAGAGCTTTGATTCTATTTATACAGGAATCTTACTGTATTCGACTTGCAGTTGATATGTCTTATTGATAAAGTGTTAACATCTTACCCATATCCTCATGAGAGCT